>NC_090855.1:12415000-12442500 GCF_024217435.2 Syngnathus scovelli
TGGCGCACGTGTTGCTCGGATTGGTCTTCAGCTTAAATTTTTGCCTTGGGCTTATAACGCTAGCCAGATTTCCACAAAGTCAAACAGCATCAGTTACTAAAAGAACGACTCAGACCTATGAAGGCCTTGTTAACAGTTGGGAGTAAGCAGATTACACAAGGAAGCATCATATGAATGGGAAGCAACTGAATTGAATGGCAAATTATGTTTTGATTTAAGAGAGTGACCACAGAACAAATTTAACTTGTATCTCAAGGCACAACCTGCTGCTCTTTTTCCATAATGCAATGCTGAAGTTCCCACAAGTATCCCCCCCATCCCCCTCCGCCCCGCTGACAGACACGCTGCCACAAAATGAATGCGCCTTGCGCACGGCGCCACCCAAAGGTGCCTGCAGGCCTATTTAAGATGCAGACTTCCATGTCCCAGTAAATGATATTAAAAGTCATAGCATGAATAAATCAGGAGGCAGCCTCCTGATGTCTCCTCCATGACACATTCACATACAGGATGCGGGAGGAGGAAGGGAGGAAAATGCCATCATGCCCATCGCCACGCTGCCGGATTAGCTGGTGACAGCGCACCACAAACTTCAACCTCAGACACTTTGCAAAGCCACAAACTGCATTATTAGTTGTAATATTAGTAATTAGACTCGTTATTATTGTCATTATTATCCTTAGTAGTTGTATTGCTGGCACTGATGCTAGCGCTAACATGATGTCCCATCTTGTACATATATATATGACTACATGTATGCGTTTGAAAGCTTCCGAATCTTGTTGCATGAGGCCTTCCACCATTTTGGTTCTCGCCATTGCTGGTGGGCAGCTGATCCATCTAATATTAATTTGGTCTGGGATGGTCTGTATGCCGCTCAACAACTGCATTGGTACACCTATTTAGTGGCTAGAATGAAATGATGAGGGAAAAGGTGGGAGGATGAAACAGGAGGCAGACAGAGAAAGGGGGCGGCTGGAAAGCGCCATTTAATTTGGTTATGATCTCATTTGCTTTGATTAAAAATGCATGCAAATCCCCCGTCGGCATCGGGGATCAGTGAGGAGAGGCGACACCTCTCTCCCTCTCTCTCTCGCCCGGGCTTACTTTCTCTTCTCCTCAAATGTCCCGCTTAGGCATGCGCGTGTTGTTTGGAGGACTTTTACTTTGCTTTTGCATCTCTCGCCGTTAGGGCGCCTGACCTCCGGTTCTCGGTCGCCCGCCCTGACGTCCATCTCCCAGGCAGGCCCGCACTCTGAAGGTCACCCCCTTACCCCCTTAGTTTTTTTCTCAAGTACCTAAAGCTATGCTAGCGCGTGCTCCTGGGCAAGCGCAACCTTCAGCCAGAAGCTCACTCCTGCGTCTTGTAAATGTGTGTGTGCGCGCGCGTATGTGTGTTTGCCGCCATATCTGAATAAGGAGCTCGCTAACAGCATGGATTTGCATGCCGACTGGCGCTACTCTTGTCACTCTCTATTTTCTGCCTCCTGCCGCTGTCCAAGTTTAGCGTAATGAACTTGGGTCCGTACCCCCGCCCAACATCCTTTTACTCTCTCACTGGCTTCTTTGGATTTTTTCTCTCTCTCAGCAGATGATTCTTGGAAAAGTGAAACATATTTAAACTGCCAGGTAAAAAGATACAATTTAATCGATTAATTGACAACTAATCGATTACCAAATGAACAACTGTTTCAGATTAATTGTTTTGAAACATGGTTGTCAAAATGATGTGTTGAATGTTTTGGAATTAGACTCCAACCTTCTAGAGTCTCCGTCAACTATAAAACAGGATTCTAACGTCTAAATCAGCGGTGTCGAACTTATTTTTGTCGCGGGCCGCATCATAGTCATAGTTTGGTTCAAAGGGCCATTAAAATTGTCAACCCAAATAAATGTATGAACATCTCATATTGTATATATAGTATAGGCTACACAACAAACTGATGAATAACTATTTTTCAAACCAGAGACTAATAAAAACTTCAAATATTTAAAAATGAAATCTTGAAATCAAATCTTAAAAAATAAAATTGATTTTAAAAAATTAATGCTAATAAAAATTGCGAACAGTATCTCTATTTTTTAAAAAGTGAAAAGAATTTTAAATTTTGGAACTGACATCTGAATTCGATGCGCAATTTGTCTTTGCGGGCCACCTACAATGATGTGGCGGGCTGTATTTGGTCCCCAGGCCTTGACTTTGACACCTGTGGTCTAAATTGTAGAGCGGGAGAGTTGCTGTGCAATTGGCAGGCAGCTCGACCTATGATTGAGCCGAGTCACGGTCATGTGACATCCACTTTAGTGAATCACACCGGCTGGTCAGTTATTCTAGCGTCACGAGCGCAAGTAGCCAAAAAGAAGAGGACGCCTTAGAGCCGCCTCTCATTAGAATGCACACGTGCATTCCAGCACAGCGCGGCGGCGTTTTCATTTGCATGTCGGCAGGTCATTAGCATGTCCGTCAAGCGCGCTTTGGCACGAGGGCAGTCATCCTGTTAGTCAGCTGCTCGGGCCTCATGTGCGCCTCTCTTACGTAAGCACGCCGACAGATGCTGAATCATCAGCTGTGGGCCGGAATGCCCTCGCTACCCACAGGCCTGCGCCACACACGCACGCATACACGCACGCATGCATGCACACCGAGCATGTCATGCACTATTTCCCATCCTGGAGTGAAATTGTGAGACAAAGGGAAGCGGGCGAGGCGGCGGTGGCGGCGCCCCAGCAGAAAGGCAACCGCGGTTGCAGAAGAAGACGACGAAGAGAGAAGAAAGGCGAGCGAGATCTTCCCGCAGCTGCCTGTCAGGGTTTGATGATGCGCTTTAAAAGCTTTTTCATGTTACGCAACTTTGAAGCCGACGCATTTGATGTTGAGCCCCCCCTATCCCCTCCCTCCCTCTCACGGCTAGTTTGTTAGCTACTGGCTAAATCTGGCGACCGTCTTGATGCAATTTATCCGATTAGCCTGCTTTTTTTTAATATATTTTTTTTCATTCGAGGGCAGCGCCAACGAGTTCTTCTACACAGCACAAATTGTTGTATTTAGACCTGGCGCACACGTCAGGAAGCCTTAACACCGACTTGCCCGCCTTAAAAACACGGGAAATATGGACAGAACAACTATTTTCTTTTGCCTCATCTCACCGTGTTTTTTTTTTTTTTTTTTTCTCACCACCGCCTCCAATCTCACCCCTCACGTTCCCTCAGCATGGGTGATTCATTTGTCTCCGGCACGATATAGAGCGCTGACGCCAGGCTCGCGGGCGTCCATATTGCCGAGATGCTTATTTGTTGAGCGGCGGGGATTTCATACCAACATGTTTTGCGCGCTCGCACTCTACTTCCAGCATGGCGCCCTTTGTCGTCAACCTCCTCCCTCATTTTACGTCTCCTCTTCCCTCCCCAATAGCGATCCCTCCTCCCCCTCCCTTTCACTTTTGCTCTCTCATCAGACGGATGTAAGAATAGAACAGGGGAAGCCCTCTCACCTCTCCCTGCATGCCGGCTAATTAGCATATTCATGAGCCGGCATCATAAATTATACATGAGATCCGGAGGGGGGAAACAGAAGAATGAGACGCCGAGACACACACATTCTCTCACACGAGAATGCCATATGCGCGCTTGCACGCAAGCATACACACACACACACATACACGTACGCACACACACACGCATCCTAAGGTTCCTCTTTCAATCACACAACACAGACGGAGCCATGCAGACAGGTAATTGGTGAGAAAGAGTGTGTGGTGCTACGAGGAGACGCCAATATGGAGAAAGGGAGAAAGGATGCACACAAGAAGATGCAGCAATACACAAACACACTCTTGAAGCTAGCTCCAGGTAAGGTTAATGCAATGAGGGTCAAGGCTAAAAAGGAAAAGGAGGAGAAAGCGCCAACGTTCTTGGGGCATTGTATCGACAGTACAACAAGACGCATTACGGCAAACACGTCGAGCTCCGCTTCAATTATGTCATACAAGCCATCCGCAGGAATGGAGTCTGCTTGTTCAACCAACTCAAATGTACACTTACAAGCAAACTGAAAATTCTGCTCAACTTCAACCTCATCTTTAGCACTTCGCAATGCCGATTTTAGCTTGAAGTTGTCAAATGGCGCCTCACTTGTTTTAGCATGAACAACACGGTCACACCCACAACAGCACAAACCATTCCCGAAAATGGAGTCCTCAATGTTCAGACTATCCTCTGAAAGTATGGGAGATTTTGCGCTCCTCTGTCGCTGCACACACAACCTTCTATGTGTGCGTGAGCGTGTGTGTGCGTGTGCGCACTCTCATCCAGTGTGGGTGGCAGAAACTAATACGAGATTACGGATGTAAATTGGCAGAGTGTCTCGCTCTTTCTCATTATCGCTAATAAGACTGAGGCGTCGCCGCCCGTGCCCCCTCACTCGTTTGGACAGCGAAAAAAAAGGAGGGGAAAGGTCGCCTCACCCTTTTTAAGGGTGACCCGCCTGTGCGCGCACACACAAATCTCTCATGTTACGCATTGCTGAATGATTTTCACCCCCTCCCCACTCCATCATTCTGCTTCCTTTTTTTTACTTATGCAGACAAATAAGATGGACGGCCACATCTTGCAAGAAGTTGTACAAGTGGTCGCCACACGCAGTCAAGGACGGTGGATAGAATTTGACGTTTTATTGCGAGGAAGCCACACACCATTCACTCCAGTGTGCCCTTTCTGCTACAACATCCATGTCAGCGTTGTGAGGGAGGCACAAAAACATCACCTCCAGCCAGCGAGAAACATTAGCAACGCAACAAGATCAATAGCTCACGCTACAATATCATCAGCGTACAGAGGCTATGGTATAATAGTAATAATAATAATAATAATAACTTGGAGAGATATGCTCGATTCAGTGGCCCGAATTTTAACCTTTAAACAGATGTTAACACAACTATTAAAAAAAAACTAACAAATTATTTTCAAAGTTCTATATCCATATATGACTTTCTGTATGATATTTCCAACACAAAATGGGTTTTAAAGTGACAACATGCATGTGTTTGATAGGTGGCCACACGGGCTGCGTAATTACACGGCGGCCATTATTCTCAGCTGACATTTCTGTCACGTTAATCACGGCCACTTTGCTGCCGCGCGCGGGTCAAAGTGTGACCACGGAAAGAGGCGGGGAAGCGTTGGCGCGCATGCATTAGCTTCATTTCTTTCAGTGCCCGACGTGTGGCGTCTGGTGGTGAGTGCAAGCGATCCCGTCAACACGATGAACAAACCGTTTTTCTTTGGCTTTCTATGTGACACTCGCCACAAGGCGAACTTCAAGTGGGAAGGCCATGCCCGGGATTCGAACGCAGAATATTAGAGTTAGGTAGACGTGCTAACCGCGACCGCTCATCCATCGTGTCTTTCAAAGCAAATTGAGAATTTCCACTCCATTGTTGCTATTGTGTGTTTGCTCCTATTTCATTGTGACAAACTTTCTGTCCAGGGTAGTGATGCAGAAAGTAAGTCAGAGCGCAAGTCTCAGCCTGCGATGGCCTCGGTTGCTCTTTGTCGTGCCCTTGTATGCGCACGTGGCAAGGCGGCCGGCGTCTGCTCGCGAGCCGCTCCGGCGCAGTCAGTCTGCTGTCTTTTATTTGGACTTTAATGACCTATAAAGGGACTGTTACTTTTTAAATAAACCATAAAACACAGGTCATAAAAGTGCAGTGCACGGCTGGGCACAGGCCAAGTTCAGCCGGGCGAGCATGTCCTCCACCGTCTCGCCTCGCTTTTTCGCGTGTGCCTTTGCATAATGCTAGCTCGCGCGGCGGTGGCTCAACTGCGACTTGGTGCGTGTGCGTGATGAGAAGCTAGCGAGAGGCAACCGTGACGTGCACAAAGGCCAGCTCGAGATCTTGATGGTTAAAAGGCCGAGAGGTTTCATCCTGAGCCAGGTCTGAGATACAAGGCAACAATGTTCAATGGGATTTTTCCGTCACTCAATTCAGATGCACAAGCTGGATCTGCTTTGGATGAAACCACAGCACACCTCAAGGTTCTGTGTAGGATAAGTTTGTATTTTCAGACAATAATATATACGACCTAGCTCTTCATTCTCAAAGTCCACAAGAAGTCTGTGGGAATCTTTTACCATGATGTCACGTAAATATGTAACGAGATGACAAATGTACGTAGGGGATCCGGATTGGACGGTACCACTGGTGCCGTTGCGTAAAAGGAGTAAGCGATCCGCCATGGCAGTCATCGGTCTTTTCCGCAATCCTGCAAACACATAAAGACGCAGCGAAGCGAATAATAAGCTCCTTGGCGGAGGTAATAAACATCTTTACGGCGCCTTGTATCTCCAAAGACTCTTTTATATTCTCACAACTGACAGCGGAAGCTTATGAAGACGCGAAGAGGCAGAGGAGGCAGGTTCAACTGAGCGCCCGTGACAGTAATGTATGAGCCTTAATAGGTGCACGCTGCTGATATCTGCGGGAGGTGTAATTTCAGTAATACTTGTGACAGGGAGGAGGGCAAAAAAAAAAAAAAAAGGCGTTGAGGAAACAGTCAAGCGGCTGTCTCAAGTCAGAAGAGAGGTATTTGCAGCCTGCATATTTACGCCTCCCTTAAGAGCAAGCGTGTGGGTGCCAGGCAGCGCTCCCCGCCGCCGCCCGCCATATGCGATGGCAAAAAAAGCTAAAAACAAAAAAAAAGAGAAGAAGAATAATTGCCGTTTTAAGGAAGAGTGTAACGAGGCCATCGTGGCGTCGCTCAAGCGCAGCTTCAAACGAAGCTCGCCGAGGAACAGAGAGCAAATCTTAGCACGCCGCGTTTAGGACATCAAACGGGCCGCAATCAAGAACTCCGCAGCAGGGAGGGGAGGGGGGTTTCGGTGGCGGTGGTACAGGGAGGCTCATTTCCTTTGACGCTTATGCACTTCTTCTCCCATACGAAGTTGAACTCATGCATGCATTGGGGGCTGAGCATGGATGATGCTTGTGAATGAAAAAGCACATTCGAAATGTTTCACCTACTTCCCAACTCCCAACGTAGTCTGACGAGATTGCAAGCGTCTTGCATTGAGGAGGAAAAAATGTCACTTTTGTGAATTAAAACGTCGGCTTGCATGCCATTACGACTTCTTCTGCCATTTTTTTCCTTTCCTGTTATTCTGTCGCAAAAGAGACTTGTTAGAGATTTACAACACAAGATGGAAAAACACGCCAAATTCCACAACTTTAGCATCTGGTTATCTCTACATAGTTTTTGTTAGGCCTGGGTAATTGTTGCAAAAATCTGACTCACAATGTTAACCGCTATTTTGGTTATCACACTTGACTCGGTTAAAAAAGGGATAAACTAAAAACATTGTATTTCTCGCAAGAAAAATTAATACTGTGGTGTTCATGCAAAAACGTAACATCGACCTTGCAGTTCACATCAGCTCCTTTTTGAGGATAAAGAATATGACATTGAATATTTTGGAAGCTGGTAGCTTAAGCAAATGTGGTATGTTTCATAAATAAACAAATAAATAAACAAATGAATGAATAAATAAAGGGTGGTGTTAGGGTTTTCAGGTTAGTTTGATCCTATGATTATGTTGGAATGTAGACTGTAATGATTAAATCAATCTTGTCTTGCCCTCACAATGTAATGATTAAATCAGTCACGTCTGGCCCTCACAATGCAGAGTCTGTTTCCCACAATAGTGTAAAACACCCCCTGCTCTGATCTTATCAGAGGCCGGGGGTTCACCAAACCTGTCCACTCCCACCCCCACTCTGTTCCTCCTAATAAATATGCCCTTGCAGGGAGGAGACTTTTAGACTTCATTCGATAATCGCTGTTCAGACAGCGACGAATGGACTCTCCACCTGCAGGTGTCTAAAAGAACTTGCTTGTCTTCTGTTTGGTTCTTGCAAAATAAGTTGGAGTGAGCAAATCTCTAACATTTTGGTGCCGAAACCCGGGATCCTCATACCCACCATCTGACCGGCGAAGGAGGACGTGCTGCATTGTCGACAAGCCAGCGTCCATTAGGAGGACCTGGAAAAGAAAGTCCTGGGAAGAGAATTCTTCGCTGGGCCAGCATCTTAGGTCTGCCTTCGTCTGACAGAGGTGGATTGACGGGATCCGGCGGTGCAACGAACCAGGGGACAAGTAAGTTAAAGCGCTAAAGATACGGCTTTGGTTTGTCCGAGCTATGAGATACGGCTTTGGTTTGTCCGAGCTATGAGATACGGCTTTGGTTTGTCCGAGCTATGAGATACGGCTTTGGTTTGTCCGAGCTATGAGATACGGCTTTGGTTTGTCCGAGCTATGAGATTCGGCTTTGGTTTGTCCGAGCTATGAGATTCGGCTTTGGTTTGTCCGAGCTATGAGATTCGGCTTTGGTTTATCCGAGCTATGAGATACGGCTTTGGTTTGTCCGAGCCATGAGGCCTAAAAAAGCGCTGGAGTTAGTGTGATTGGTAGGATAAATTGACTAAGAAGCAGTTCTAGCGTTGATCCATGGCAAAAAAACAGGCTAGTAATTTGTTGAAAGGTCAATTTAAACCTGCATTGAGGATCCTCAAAGCAATAGTCAAATAAATAAATAAGTAATAATAGTAATAATAATAATAATAATAATATTTTTGAGACAAAGAGATTGTACAACCTAAAACTACTAGAATTAATATGGGAAATAAAAACGGTAAATCTCTTGCTCTGCTCTTCTTTAAAACGAGAAGTTCATGGCAAGTAGATTTCTTAATTGTATGCAATATATGCCGAAGTGGAAGAGAAAGTATGGAGTAGAAAGGAAGTTGAGAGTTCAAGTGGTAAAGAAATGCAACTTGCTTCTAGAAGATAAATAAATAAAATTAGAATGTGCTGTCCTCGTGTGCATGGGAGGGACCAGCTCATGATCGACCACAGGAAATGGCCAGCCTGTGACGAATCATTGGTGCTGGGAACTACCTTTTGCGTGCGAGAGCTGTGCATGTGTGTGCGTATGTTAAAATGATGAACATTGGCTAATGAATTGGGACCGATGTGATAGGAAGACTCCTTTTTGGAGACTGTGTGAGATACATATGATGAGCATTGATGAATGATTGCCTGAATGAAAGGTTGAATGGTTGAAGTCGTTGGCGACTACTATGGAAAATTAGTAGAGCGACTTTGATGAAAGAATGATTTTGAGCAGGTTGAATGTTAGAAAGAAACACGTAGCTTTTGGATTGATAATTAACTAGAAAAAATGGAGAACCAGTAACACATGTAGAAGATGTGTGAACTGAGAAATTAAGAAGCGTTTTGGAAAGAAAGTCAAACTAAATGATGATGAAATCATATGTAGTACTACAAAACTTTACTACATATGGATTCTCTAAATCATACAATTGAGTAAAATAAAACATACGTTTTGATTTGTATTCAAATTTCTAAGATTCTTGTGATAAACAATGAGAAAACGATTGAAAAGTAACTAAAGAAACTACAACAAAGTGAAAATGTCTAATCATTTGCTAGCTGAGTCGCTCCCCATTCGGGGAGGCCATCCATTTACTTGCTAAGCTAGTTGTCAAAACAGGGGCATGATTAGAGAATGGCATCTATAAATGACCTACCCTACCAAAGAACCTATGCAAATGGGCTGCAATATTGAGCCATGGTGCGCGTCACATGGCTCAAGAGGAGGGATAGTGGGGCAGGTCAGTCAGCTTTATACAACATATGGATTTGATTCATATTCAAAATATTTTCAAAACAAAACAAACATTTTTTTTTTTTGTAGAGCTTGTTTCAAAAAAAAAAAAAAAAAAAAACAAACAAAAAAAAACTCCTATTTGCCAGTTAAATGGGCACTACAATTGACTACGAGAGTTGCAAGCAACAGATGAAGAGCAGTCCTGGGCAGATTATCTAATCAGGACGCTCAAACTGAAAGATGTGTCCAATGCAAATTTACTGCCGCCTGATCTCTCCCCCTCACAGGTGGACAACCCTCAGGTTCACTGTGAGAGCTCACACACAGGAGGCGTGCTATGTGTGTTCGAAACTCCCGCCTTCCTCCACGCAAGTTCGCTTGGAGGCCAGAGCAATGAATGTCACTGAAGCGAAACACGGTGCCTATGATGAACACTTCTGGGCAAATCTCAATGTGACTGTTAAAGGACGAACAATACCACAAGTGGCCTACACAGAGAGACCAGCTGGAGTGAATTACACATGTTACATCCAAGGTAACAAGACCCACGTCTGCATTAACGACGACTGCTCTCCAGGAGGAAACTGGATGGGAGCTCTGGACATCACCGATGAGTGTCAAGATAAGAGAGCCATTTCAGGTGGTTTATCCGATGCTGCCCGCCAACTGGACAGGAGTGTGTGCACCAGTGTGGGTGACAGACCACACCTACAGGATATGACATCATCAGCTGACAGGAGCACACAACTCTTCTGGACTCGACGCAGAGCAGTTGCAACCTTTGACCCTCATGACCCTGTCTGGGGTGCGAACGTTCCAGATGACCATAAAGTATGGTCCGTCGGAGACAAAGTTGTCCTTGCGCTCTTCCCTCAGATGTACTGTTTCTGTGTTTTTCTTTTTCTTTTTTATTGATAGCATTCTGGCCGCCTGTGGCAACGGGGCCGTGTAAGAATTTTCCTGCTAATAACATCTGGCCAGCAGGTTTTTCGCTTACACAATAAGTTTGATCTGGGGTGTTGAGGTAATGCCTCATCTTCACTGGAAAGTGTTGCTATCATTGTTTGTTGTTTTTATTTTTACCATTCTACTTTCTTCATTATACGTATATATGTTTTTTTTCTCTTGCTTATCGTTGTTGTTTGGGGTGGCATAATCATATGATAAATCAGGAGGGAGATGTTAGGGTTTTCAGGTTAGTTTGATCCTATGATTATGTTGGAATGTAGACTGTAATGATTAAATCAATCTTGTCTTGCCCTCACAATGTAATGATTAAATCAGTCACGTCTGGCCCTCACAATGCAGAGTCTGTTTCCCACAATAGTGTAAAACACCCCCTGCTCTGATCTTATCAGAGGCCGGGGGTTCACCAAACCTGTCCACTCCCACCCCCACTCTGTTCCTCCTAATAAATATGCCCTTGCAGGGAGGAGACTTTTAGACTTCATTCGATAATCGCTGTTCAGACAGCGACGAATGGACTCTCCACCTGCAGGTGTCTAAAAGAACTTGCTTGTCTTCTGTTTGGTTCTTGCAAAATAAGTTGGAGTGAGCAAATCTCTAACAGGTGGCTCGGTGTCCCCCGCCTACAGCCCGATGAGGGCTGGGATAGGCTCCAGCACACCCGCAACCCCCGTGGGGACTAAGCGGTTCAGAAAGTGGATGGATGGATGGATGGATGGATGGATGGATGGATGGATGGATGGATGGATGGATGGATGGATGGATGGATGGATGGATGGATGGATGGATGGATGGATGGATGGATGGATGGATGAATAAATAAATAAATAAATTGGCCATGATGACTGAATAAAATGGACTACTACTACTAAATGCGCTCACATATCTGCCGCTTAAGGAATAGGTTATATACAGTATTCTGGATATGTGCTCGTATTAGCATGAAAGTAGCGCACGAGGCTGGGCTATATAGTGTGACTTTGTGGCAAGGCGCTTTAAAGAGGCAAAACTGCAGAGAAAATGTGAAATCAAGCGTTCTGCCGATGCCGGCCGCTTTTGAGCTCACCGAGTGAGGCGGCGACAAGCGCAAATGAAGTCTTCTCTGATCCCCGGCGCGCTCCACTCATTCGGATCTGAACTTGTAGCATTGGCATTACAAAGATCACCTCCTCCCCCCCTGCTCCCCCTTCCGCATGTCATCTCTCCTCACCTCAGCTCTCCCTTTTTCTGCGCCGCTTGCCACACCGCCATATTTCACCTGTGATCTCGGGCCCCTTAGCCCCTCCCCTTTCCTCTGGCACTTCGTCTTTCTTTTCACGAGCTGGCTCGCCGCGCTCCTTTTGTCCTTGATTACCTGGTGGCGATCTCCTGGCTGTGTCTGCTCCTGCCACCGCCGCTAATGGACTATTTGCATGCAAATGGCGGCGCCTGGAGAGATTAAGACGGGCTGGTGGAGGAGGGAGCAAAGGAAAGAAGGGAGAGGGAAGGAGGAGGAAGGCCAAAAGAGGCAGATTTCATTGAAGAGCCTAGAAAAGAAGCAGATGAAAGGCAAGGACGCGTACGCTCCGCTTACTGCCTCTGCTTTTTCTGAAGGTCTGCGTGATTGTCTTGGTGAAGATGCTATTATTGACAGTTATCTTTGTGTTTGCGCGTAAGCGTCGGCAAGGCGAGGCTCAAAGACTGCGAGGGGGAAAAAAAAGTTTGAATGTCAGACCTTCTGTATTTGCATGTTTATGTGCGCCTAACTAGCTTAGCTCTGAACTCGGGGAAGATAGGGCACTGCGGCATCTCCATTTCTGAAAAATTAAAGCAGGAGACCAAAAGGTTTTTTTGTCTGGAGAGAGAAGCTTGCGCAGGGCCTGCCGCCCCCCTCCCTCCTCCTCCTCCTCCTCCTCCTTCCTCCGACTCCTCCAAATAAATAAGAATTTTTGATTACAGTAATCAGGCCCATTAATAATGCAGACGCTGTGATGATGCAGAGGAGATGAAAGATGGCTCTTCTCAACCTTTCTGTGTTAGGAGCGAGGGGAAATGGCTGCTAGCGAGCACGTACCCGCAGCACGAGAACGCGCCTCAACGTCAACGCAAACTTTCAGCGCGGTGCTATCCAACTTGCTTTTTGGACTTAAATGGCGCCTCGGTGGCAACTTGACCAAAGAGTGCATCGTGTGGGTAACTTCTAACAGTGATAATCAATTCTGTAGCCATCAATTAAACAGTGTTAGCAGGAGTCTTAGCAAATTCTGTGAGTAAATAAGAAAATAAATAAATACACAAGGTGAATGGATGGTCGGACGAACAAACGGACATAGGGCTAACTCAAGAGTTGCTTCCATGCATCCCAAAAACATTTTCCTCATCTGTCAAAGACCTCAGACCGCTTGGAGAGTTGTGAATTAGCTTTGCAGCATTTGATTATTCTCGTTGGCACTTCTCAAAATGCCTCCCTCCCCTACATGGCGCACACACATAATTATAACGTATTACATCCCTCACCTTCCTCTCTCTCACACACACACACGCACACACACACGCACACACACACGCACGCACGCGCACACACACACGCGCACACACACACACAGAAGCACACTTCTCCTTCCTTCCCTGAGGCCGGCTTGGCAGCAGGCCAGCCGAAAGGAGAGAATGCATAAAGAGCTATTGTGGCTCTTGTCGTTAATCAGGCCCGCATGCTTTCTGACAGCGCCGTGCGAGAAAGGAAGAGCGTCTCTCCTCCAGGCCGGCCGCGCAGCGCTCCATTAAGGCCGCACCGGCCAGACAGGCCGACTCCAGCCGCAGAAAGCGTCATGGCACACAATATCGAAAGGGGGTTGGGGGTCTGGCACCGAAGTGGCAGAAACCGCATGTCCGGGCAAAGAACGCGAGGTTAAAGACATAAGATTTGTGTCACTGGAGCAGCTCATGTTTTCTGAGAACATGCAGGTACACAAGAGTGATGTCATTGCTGCTGACGGGGAGAACGTGTGGTTTTGGAAGCCGACCAAAGTCGCAACCAAAATGGCAGCACAGCACCAGATTGATTTGAGTAAACTCCGTGTGGGGAAAAAGTCCAGCTTGTGTTGAATTTGTAGATATGATTCTCATGTAGGCTATTTTTTGCGCACCGGCCTCATTGTTTTTTAGCCTTTATGATACTGTGAATGTCACTTTGCATACAAAATGGATGCCTGAGTCTAGCTTGGAATTGAGCCTGTCAAAGGCTGCAGGTGTAATCCTTGAAAATCTGCCCTGCCGCGTTTCAAAAGCTCCAACAACATAAAAGTCAAGAGGCGGGGCCGCAGTGCAGCCATGAAGCGACGCCAATGCTACTCTGCCGTACACCTGCTCCTCGCGTGCCGCGACGTAGTGCACATCGGAATTTTCCCTGCCACCCACAGAAGCTGCTAGCGGGTAAAATAAGGCGGACATCTGGAAGCAATCAAGACGACGGTGGGAGAGCCGCACGCTTCTTTAAAGTCGGCAATGACGCCACTTCATCTTGGGCTTTCAAAGCAACTCCAACTGAATGGTGCACTTTTATTGATAAAGCCACGCGGCAGATGACACAGAGCGTCTAGTCTTGGTCAAAATAAAATCAACATGCTTAAAAAGAGAGTTAATCAGCAGCATCCTTCAAGAGACTAACCATTTTCATGAAAAGCTGTCCCAAGACACCTTTGTGTATCTTTTAGGAGAAAAACATAACTAATGGACTCCTTCCATAATGCAGGGCGCCGCCAACAACGCTCAACCCCGCTGTTACATCATCTCCGGTCGAGGGGTTAATGCACCGTGCTCACACTGCGCACGCGGATGCACACGGATGACGGGAGCGCAGCGCTACATTTAACATTCACACTGCGGCCGTGGGCGCGCGTCAGCGCTGTTCGTGATTCAGGACCAGACCGGCGGTGGCCACTCTCCAGAGACTGCAGCCCTCGCGCTGAGTCAAGCGACTTAGAGGTTGATGAATCGGCCGACTTGTTGTGTTCTCGCAGATTGAGCCTGGCGCAGACTCATCCAGCGCTATCCAAGTTCCATCCATCCATTTTCTGAACCGCTTAGTCCCCACGGGGGTCGCGGGCGTGCTGGAGCCTATCCCAGCCGTCATCGGGCAGTAGGCGGGGGACACCCTGAACCGGTTGCCAGCCAATCGCAGGGCACACAGAGACAAACAACCATTCGCACTCGCACTCACACCTAGGGACAATTTGGAGTGATCAATCGGCCTACCAAGCATGTTTTTGGGATGTGGGAGGAAACCGGAGTGCCCGGAGAAAACCCACGCGGGCTCGGGGAGAACATACAAACTCCGCACAGGGAGGGCCGGAGGTGGAATCGAACCCGCACCCTCCTAACTGTGAGGCGGACGTGCTACCCAGTGCGCCACCGAGCCGCCGCTATCCAAGTTGACGCTTGTTAATAGCAGTTTGCTTAGCGTTGTCTACGTGGAAATGCATTAGCGGGCTGCCAGCACGACAGGTGGTCATCCGACCGCAGTGCTGCCGTGCCAATCTAGCAACAATTTGTTTGACTTTACGTATTTTGAACATTATGTCCAGATCATAACCACGGGGCAGATTGCAGCATTCTGTGTAACAGACTAAAAAATAAAAAAATAAATTGCACAACATTCCGTAATCATTCAATAACAAGGCCTAAAATAAGCCAAAGATAGCATGCTGCGCCTCATCAAAACAATCTGAGAATCAGTTTTTCCAAAAATTGAGCCATCGAGAGGGTCCCAAAACACTTCACTGGGTTGGACACATGGAGCATAACATGAAGCAATGCGCTCATGTCAGTAATAAACTACACTTCAGACAAAGTTGAAGCATCATTCACACGTAGGGATGGTGAGGAAAGACAATAAAGCTAATTGATAATTGCAAATTGCTAAATGAACCTAAGATTAACAGGTAAACATTAACATGTATTGTCTGGACTCCGGAGAGAAACCGATACTCTCCTTAATAGCGCTAAATAAATCCGCTATCATTTCACCATGAGTCATGTTTGGCGCTAGCTAGCAGCGCCTCTCTCGTCTGTGCCATCGCGCCGCTCGGCTTGGCATCGGGCAGGCAGATTACTGCTGGCGTCGTGTGGCACATCTCGCCAACGCCCACTGAGGCTGAAGATGATGAGGTTACTGGCTCTGTTGTAACACGCGGCGTGGCCCGGCCCGCCGCCCTTCCCGCTTTTGCGCTAATCATCTTCAATCTGTCTCCCATGCTCATTAGCTCACCTAGCGCTACCTCAGCTTTTCCACTCCATCTAGTCAAATGTGACCATTACTCGGTTGGCCGGGCAGGGACTGCGTAAAACAGTTGATGACGCCAAATGTGAGAGCGGGGCCATCGGATGTCAGCGTTTGTTAGTCTCTGCGTATTTGCAGAACCAGGCTGCATTTGGGGGAAAAGACACAAGGCTTGTTCTCACAATTATACACCCCAAAGTGTGGCCTTTCAAAGAGGAGCACATCTCAACACAGAAAGCAACATGTGGTTAGCAAAGTTTGCTGTCATCAACGCCATTGAGGAAGATTAGGAAAAATAAATAAATTCTTAAACGGTAAGGTTCAAAAAAAATTTTGTGACTACTCTCATATGTCAAGTCATCTTTCCTCAATGAATGGAATGAAAATGCCATAAAGTCGGCTCCCTTTCCAAAAAATAATACTGAACAGTTGTGCGGTTTCAGGTGCACCCGCCTGGTGCCCGAAGACAGGCTCCAGCACGCCCGCCACGCCCACGCCACCCTCCAGAGGATAAGCGCTTCAGATGGAAAACCGACGCGCAGATGCTCCCTTGTGAAGCCTCGTTATGGACGCTCGGGTCCTAAATGACACCACTTGCAACTCTATCGGTGTGTATTTTCCACCACTAATTTACTTTTGTCCACTTTTGATTGATACGATCTCAGAGGCATCGCACTTTGATATAATTCATAGAGTTCGCTTTGCTGTCTTCAAGCGTGTCTCTGTGAAGGCAAATAGCTGAAGGCATCTCAAAGCAATTGCGTAGCCAGGCAGCAGCGTTGCAACTTTTTTGAAATAACGGGCTTTGGCCTCGTCTGTATGGTTTGCTTGTGATGGGAGTGAGCCGTGAAGACTATAATCAGTGTCAGCTCACGCAGCCAGACCTGACACCACACACTGCGACGCAATATCTCCCCCTCTCACACACACATTCGGCCTGTCTGCCTGCCTCATCAGTCTCTCTCACCCGCACACGCCCGCACACATTTGCAGGCAGCATTAGAGCGAGTGACCAAACACTCAGACGTCAGGGCGGAGGGAGCGGACAAAGGGATTGTCACACCACATTGGCTGGAGTGTGTATTGCAGCGGGCCCAATATGAGACTGGCAGCATTTGTGTCTTTGACAGTGGATGTGATTCTCAGTGAAGTGCGCGCGTGCGTGTGCGCGTGTGTGCGCATCCCTCGCCTTTTATCTGGGTAGAGCCTCCGAGCAATTCACAACCTGTCAGTCACTCTCCAGGACTTGCAGCCAGAGTGAGACGGAAAAGAGATGGGAAAGGGAGGACAGGAGGGAGGGGGTGAGGAAAACTGAGGGGGTGGGGGCGTCAAGGATGGAGAACATAGAGGCCGTTTGCTCCCTTGGGTGCGTGGGCTGCCCGCAGGCGCAGTTGGCATACAGCTGGGCACGCACGCTGGCGCTCAGCCCCCGCGGCGGCCCGTGTGCTAGCGCTGTCTCGCCTCGGAGCAGAGGTCGAAGGCAAACGTGAGTGTGTGAGTGTCATCAAAAATATATGTTGGAGCTCACAGGGACCATTTACAGTCACACTTGACAATAAGAATAGGGCCACTTGGTGTGTTTTCCTCCGTTAATCCTCCTGTCAACACACCTCTACCTCCACCCTGCCAGCCTCGAGCAGGCAGCCGCAAGGAGGCCTGCTCGTCCAACGGGCACACCGCAAACCACAGTCCGTGGGACAAAAGGTGACGATTGCACCCCACAACCCGGTTCCCTCCGCAAACCTGTCATTAGTTCACATGCCACCGCGTTGGTTACGCTCATTTTTTTTTCCCCTTCTTTTTCTTTTTCCTCCCGTTTTCTAATTTTACACGGCTGGGATAATTTTGCAGCCAGTGTGCTTTTTATTCCAAGGGGAGAGTGGAACACAGAAGAAGGCCTAACCCAGGGGCGCCACTAAGTTTTATGGATGGGGGTGGCTAGCCACCAGGATGTGAGCAGAGCTTCAGATTTAATTTGCGGGTATTTACATGCCTATCAAACGACCGATGTAGGATTTCTCACAGTTTACAACGGTATGAACAAAACCAGGGACGTGTGAAATCTCCCAGCGAGGTGGGGCTTCCACTTAGTCAAGATCCAATGATGTACACGGCATGAAAGGCAGCAGGTGCTAGCTAATTCAATGCTTCTATGCTCAGCGCCGCCTCAACTTGACCTTCAACCTTCTGATGTTCCCTTTTCTGCCGCGTGTGCCATTTGAGCATCTGCGGCCACATATGTGCCTCCAAGCGCCAACGCCGCATTCCTGCCATGCGAGCCGCCGCATTCCAGCCGTAGCCGGAGCAATTAAGAGCCTTTTACCTCAGAATTCCCAGCGCCGCGCGAACTAAGAGCAGGGAAAGCCCATTAAAATGGCGAGTGCGTGCCAGCTTCTTAATCGAAACACATGTAAGCCGTTAGGGCTACACTTTGAACTCTCTGCTCTTGTTAACTAAAAAGCAGAAAGAGAAGAGAGAGCACAATTTGGGACGCGTGCCTCACTTATGCAAATGTACAAAGTCGGGGTGAAGACAGAAATGTCAAGACAAAAAAAAAAAAAAAAAAAGACAAAAGGTCGGAATGTGGTAGCGTATCCGCATTCCTCTTGCTCTTTGCGTTCTCGTTCCATCCCCAAGCATAGCTGGCATGCTGCGGCCGGGGGTTCTTTGAATCGGGTCCCGGCGGCAGACACAGTCACGCTCCTTCATGATGCTGTTTAGAAGTGGCACCGACCGACCGCCACCGGGCCACTTCTGAGCGCTGGCTCACGGCGGGAGGGCTTTCCCGCCATCATGTTATGCGGCGGATGGATCTGCCGCCTGCTCTGAATCCCTTAACCCAACCCAAGTCTTGCATTCCCCCACCCCCCTATAAATAAATAAATAAAGACTGCATGGATGGCTATGTTGCTGATTTTGAAAGAGATCTGACTCAAGAGAGCTTTGAGAGTTGCAACGTTGGAGTCAGTACAGCGGAACCTGTCCAACATGGGCGAGGACGCTGGACGGCGGGATTTCGAAATCAACATCGCCGCAGGAACTACAGTGGTGCCTTGAGACACGAGCCACCTGATGCCAGTTATGATTTTTTTGCTGCGAGTTTCAGCATAAACGTGACATTGACGAACAACTGTCAAAGCATGGCTAACAATGCTAGCAGATGCTAAAGATCAGGGAAACTCAAGTAGTTTCTTTAATTCCAATAAAATGTAACTTCAAACATTACCTGTGCTGCATTCACATTTTATCATGGCCATTTCATTTGACATTTTATGAGTAATTAATAAGATGTCCCCCAGAGATGCCTGACACGGAGCCCCCCCCCCCCCCCCTGCTTTTTATGGGTTACTTCCAAAGTCCTCCTCATCCTTCTTGCTGCTTTTCTTCAGCTTTTTCTTGCTTTTGTTGTTTCAGTGCCACTGATGTATTTTTTTTCTTTCTTATTGTCAAATCCCTCATGCGCTGGCTTTGAACGTGTGGACGCGCTCAATTTCATAAGCCGGCCTTGCCAAGCCTCCTTTCCATTTGGACTCTCTCATGTGTCCCTCACAGTCCTCTGTCCCTTTCCTCTGCACGCTCACCTTCCCAATTCTGCTTTATTCTTCCTCTGTCGGCCTCGCCCATGATGTCTCTCTGCCTTCACCGCCGCTTCATTACACGCCAGCCCCGCAATAACTTTACACTTAGTCATGTTTGTTTTTTATGGCCTCGAAGGCATTAATTCCCTTTGAAGCTCATTTTTGATTTCAAAATTAAACCAGTTGAATTTTTGAAGCAATCATGTTGGTGTCGATCAAGCCAGATTTATGGTGACACTCGACCATAAAAGTCACCTAACTGCAATGGGAGTAATGACACAGCTAAGGCTGCTCTTTCCCAGTTCCTGTTATTACTGTAACCATGACAACCCAAAATCCTTTCTTGTGTTTCCCAGTTTAGCCATGCTGCTGCCGCGGTTGGTGTCAGACACGTTCATTTATAGCTTTAAAAAAACAACAACAGCAAGACTAAACTACTTAAGATGTGCACTGCATCATCCTGACACTTTTCTTGGCAATATCGGTTATCTCGTGTAGCCACACAAGAGGCATGAACACTCAAAACAGCGCCCAATAACAGAAGAGTGTTTTTTCTTTTGTATTGCGTTAAGTGACGAGCGACACAATTAATTAAAATTTCACAAGGCTCCCATTCATTTCAGCACACTGAGTACACACACACGCCCGTTTTTAAAATCCAAGCTGATTTTTTGTAAATGTAAAAAACGAAAGAATTTGGCGTGTGTAACAGAATTGTTGAACATGTCTCAAGTCAACACAACCCACACCACAGGACAATCCGTCACCATAATCATTTCGGAGTATCCAGAATTAGGATCCCAAAATCATATTCAAAATACCACTCATGCTTACGTGCAAACTCCGAATCCAGATTCGAACCAAAGCGAGGCAGCCGCGCTAACCACCAGAGCACCATGTTCCATTATACTTGATGTGTTGAATGACATTTTGTTACATATTGGATCTGACACTTTATGTCGACACAAAGAGAAACGCCGTAATTTTATATTTTCTTACTTTTCCCTCTAAAATTCAAATCAGATTTAATGCATCCCTCCACGCCGCCTGACATAATGGCGGCATAGTTTAAAATAAATGAGGCCTTCGTCTCGGCCGGTTGGAGTCGTATGCTAATGTCTCGCGTGATTGACGGCGGCTCGCAGATTGACGGTGTTACACGGCGCAGCGAGTAAAGAAGAAGCAGTGCGACGGATGCGGCAGCAGCGAGTCACGAGCAGGCGCCATGTCACCTCCTCGAGATCAAACCGGCATCTAAAGGCGAAGCAAAATTTGTGCTTCGCCGTTTGATGCAGCTAAGCAGCTTATTAGCGAGCTAGCCCGGAACGTGTGTCAGCGGTGCACTTGATCTCTGCTCAATGCCGTTTTGATGGCTCTTTTCCGCAACGTGCTTCATTCGTTTTTTTTTTTTTTTTTTTAGATCAGCTTGAGCTGATTTTGGAGTGGATGTCTTTGAACTAACACCGAGGTAGCTTCTGACAGAACATATTGAATGCAAAAAAAAAACATAGCGACCATGTTTGTGTTGTCCATTGTAATTCCTGTAGCTCTTGTAACCATAGCAACCAAGCCCCCCAAAAAGAATTCTCCTATATGACAATCCTATTTAGGCTCTCTGAGCATTGCTGCGCTGTCTCTTTGTTGGGCAAGTCCCTGACCTGCACACTGAGGTGCCGCAATCATTGTTGCATTGTGCACAGTGGTGCTGTTGCTTCCGTCTCAGCTCGTTTGTTGTCCAAACAACAACCACGTGATTTCCGCGAGGGATCCTACGAATGAACCGAGGACACGAGGAAAAGAGCCCACCCTCTCGTATCACTCTGCTCACAGCTCATTCTGACCCCCCCCCCCCCCCCCTCCCCCCTGCTTCAACTTCGCCCAACTTCGACTTTCAAGCTTTTTGAATCTTTCAATCCACTTTGGAGAAAATATGGCACTCAGTCGAGTTGGCAGTCTAAGAAAACGCTTCACATCACTGACATTCAAGTGGAATATCTAGCAGTTTAGCAAGCCGACCTGCGGTTCTGTGGCTTTGTCTGTGCGTCTACGCGCCGAGTCAGGTGGGGCGGACGGACGGGAAGATGAGATGAATGGAAAGGCAAAAAGCGTGTGATGGGAAGAGACAAAAGAACAAGCAGATGTTAACTGCCCAATGACAGCAGAAGGGTAATTGCACACTGACTAGATTCTTCTGGAGCCGTCTGCGAGGCGTGCGTGCGTGTGCGCGCGTGCGTGCGTGCGCGTGCACAGTGCGGCCGCAGGCAGACACATGGGAGCCTGAGGAGTGGTGAATATTACAGAGGAGTGGACCACAGAGGGCCAACAGCCATAAATCCTCTCCACGCTGACGCCTTTCTCCTCCATCTCTGTCGTTTCTCTCCTCGGACAGCTGTGGATGTGCGGGCGCGTCTGTTTTCTGTCACTTTGCATGCCTTTGTCTCCTTGCATTGTGGGATTATAGCAATCCATCCATCATGTCAACAAATTGGCATTTACAAATCAATGTACTCCCTGAGCTAATTGGCTAAATTCTCAGGCAAATGATCAGATTTTTGCAGAAAAAATCTAAAGTGTGCAGATGGAGAACAAAAGGAAAAGTCTGCCTTAATGAAAGCGGATGCTTCCATTCCGAACTGAGGTCCCCCGGACGATAATCTGAATCACATGCTGGAGTTTAGTCACAGTCCCCTATTCAGATCTCATTCCAATTGAAAAGCTCTTCACCAGAACCACCAAATTTAGAGTGCTATATTTTGGGACAACGGCCTCGAGCTCACTGAAATTGTTGGAACGCCGAGACGCATCAAAGCGGGTGGAGGAATCTTGCGGCGGCTCAACACCTTGCCGCGACGCTCCATAAACTATTGTTGTCTTGCTTTGAGAATGACTTTCACAAGCGCGCAAATGGAAAACACACAAAAATTCAAAATTGGATCTCAAGGTGACGACGGCGGTATTTTTTACCAAACTTTCAAACCGAGTGCCGTACTTCTGCTGTCACAATGAAACGTTGCGTTGGTTATTTTAGTGGACAGAGCCTTCGATGAACTTAACACGAATGTTGGAGTAGCGTCCTTATTGTGAGTTCCCACAGCTGCTGCGGCTTTCCGCCTTCAGATAATTAGACACGTTAGCTTTAGCTTCTGGCACAGAGCCAATTCTTTTCAAGACAAAGGATCACGTTTGAGATTGTAACGCTTCAGCATTTTCCTTTATACTCAGGATATAAAGAGCTAAGAAAGAAATCAGAGCTTCTTTGTTTTCTGAACTTTTTTGTTCTTTGGCACTTGAAACTATTCTTGATTGTTTGAGGAACAGGCTTAAAACAAAGTCTCTGGCACTTTGGTGCTACTCAAAGAAGTTGGAAAGACATCCTGTTCTTGTTAGCATTGTTGAGTGTTATTTCGAAGAGAACGTACTTGCGTGCGTGCCGGCTTGGGGACCGCCCCAGACCAAAGGGAGCCTTCCAGTTCAAGTCCCGCTGCGCCAGACCCGGGAATGTAAAACTGAATTTGCCCTCAGAGGGGATAATACGGGGGTTCTTCTTGTCTGTCTAAATTTACAATCTTTCAAAATCTACATCAACGCCAAGTCACATCAGCTGTACGTGGGAAGTGCCAGATGACTATAAGTCTGAAAGCGAGTTTAAATCAAGCCACGTTTTGCCAAGAACTCTCGATGGCATGTCAGCAGACCGGCATGGGAAAAAGCTACAGCGAGTCTTTGATGGTGACCTTTCATTTATCACTTCTTATAAAAGCCATCGCTCTTTATTGGCCCCGAGATCCTAACATCTGGACCATGAGCGTCAATTTGAATTGGGTTTAACACAAGAAACGGGCCTTTCGGTACAACGGCGCAGCGACATGTGCGCCCGTCTTTATCACAAAGACAAAAGTCACCAAAAACACATGTTCCAGAGAAGGGAGGGAAAAAGAGTGGCTGGATTGCAAGCCGACGTTATCGTGTCCAGATGTACGGAGATGTAGCGCCACCTCGTGAAGTGTGAAATAGCGCCAACTAGCTGCCTGTGATTTTTCAGAATTGCTCGAGAAAATGCCCATCCAGCGGTGCGAGTTGAGTGTACATCAGAGATGGCCGCCATTCTCCTCCAGCCACCTCAACTTCCAGCCATTTTCAAGATGCGTTTCAAGCGAACGTCAGAAATGAGATTAATTTTTATCAGAGAGCCCGTAATTACATTGCTGCTCTTGTCATCGACGCTTATGACAGGCTGCATCCTTCTGTCGGCCAACCCTGAAATATGTATAAATATAAAGGTCAGGTCTGTTCAAATAGTTTTGCAACAAGAAATTCCTGCAGGGGTGAACCGGCCGGATAGAGGGCCCGCTCGAATTATGACGGAAAAAAGGCCCCGCGCCCGTACTTGTTCACGAGCAAGTGTGAGTGCCTGCCGGTCAGTCCGTTCTCATGTTTGACACGGCGCTGAGGTGCACCGTGGCCAACTCTATCGCCGCCAGGCACCACGCAGGACATGTGACACGGCTTCTCCCCGACGCCAGCGGCATGACAGAGGTCAACTCCTCTTCCTCGGGCGAGGCAACTCCCAATTAAAAGCACCATCCACAGGGTCGCGAGAGGTGACGCGCAGACTCGTGTCGCGACGTCAGGAAGCCACACTCACGGTCGAGGAAAGTGCCAGGAAGCCAAAGACGAGGAAAAAGTGGGCAAGATTGGAGAGACAGAAGGAAAAGGCAGTATTAATATTCACAGACTCCCAGTGCTTCCTAAATATTTTATCACTTCCAGCTGTTTGATGTTAAGGAGACTCACCAGAGAGCCCACCACACACACACACACACGCGCGCACACACACACACTCACACACATGCACACACACACACACACACATACACACACAAACTAATAAAAATGGATACAGTAAATGCATCACAAAGGCAAATACAAGTAAATACAAACTTCCACAAAGTGTAGCGAGACTCTTGAAGACACTCTTACGGACGCCTCCAAGCCTACGCATGTGTGTGAATGTGGGTCACGACCGTAGCAGGTAAACATGCAGTGAGGTATTTTATTCAATGAAAAATTATAACACACAAAAATCAATTTTCAAAGACGGGCACGCGCTCACCGCGCCTGTATATCGATCACGATGTGTTCTTCAGAAGTCTGATCATGTTTATTCATATATTTACAGCCTTATTTATTTATCTGCGGATTTATTATTTGTCGGACTGACGTTTCTTTTTGTTGATGTGTGCGCTCGGTTCCACGGGGAGCGCCGGCAAGCGTTCATCTTCTGGTGAGAGGCGCCATTAATTCGCAGAACGATCCTGGCGCCGGCTGCCTCGGTGGATCCCGTCTCGCTCGATCCGTCCGCCCGTCCTGCTCCTTGGCTGTCTTGCCGCATCAGCCCAACTCCCTGCCCTTGTCTAACAGCCCGTGTCAGCCGGCTTTTTCCATCTCAGTGTCTCCTTTGCCGCTCCTTGGCCTCCTCCCGCCGCATGCACTAAGCACAGTTGGCTAATAAGACGTCGGTGTCTAAAAATGAGCTCCGACCTCCATTCGCTCCGCTCTACTCTTTATTTAACTAGGCTCTAAGAAAACATTTTCAAGATCCAAAGTTTTCTTTGAGTTGCATTTAAAGTGTGTACGGTTGAAAATAACTAGTTAAGTCTCTGCTGATTAAAAGCTCCAATCTGTTTTGCCCGCTGCCCTTTTAGATGAACTACGATTACAAAAAGCAAAGAAAATCTTTGATTTTTAAAAACTGTGAGCTGGAAATCATGATTTATATTTTTGCCATAACCATCTCCAAAATGATCAAATCACCTCAAAGATTAGTTGTAAGGTAAAGCGGTACAATACTGTTGATCACTCAATGAAAATGGATTACGCGGAAACAAAACAATCGCTGAAAACCTGACAACTGCTACTGGTAGAACACTCTCAAGGACGAAGTACCCATTTGCCCTCGGCTACCTCAATGATCAAGTGGCGGATAGCATTAGAAAAGCGAACAGATTCAGGACTCGAAAATACAGTTGAGAAGATCAGTTCCTATGATTAAGGGGGCGGGACTTGGGATTTTCCAAAACATCACTTGACTGGACAGAGGGAAACTGAATAAATAGGGCCAAACATGTTGCGGGGCCTCGGTGCTGACAAGGACTGCCTTTACATTTGTGTCATCCGTTACAGTGTTTTTCCTTTTGACAAAAATGCGCCCTCTCTTTTGTTTCCACGGTCCAGCAACCTCGCGATTAATTAGGCCTCAAATGAAAGACAAGAAACCAAACGAAAGCCGAGTGAAACAAACACACAGTGGCACACTGTCAAATGATTTGCTTGTGGCTTGAACGGCTTGTAGTTGCTGCCAAGATGTATTTATTTATTTATTTATTTATTTATTTATTTATTTATTTATTTATTTATTTATTTATTTATTTATTTATTTATGGGTGCTGGCTTGGGGGCGGCTCGGTGGCGCACTGGGTAGCACGTCCGCCTCACAGTTAGGAGGGTGCGGGTTCGATTCCACCTCCGGCCCTCCCTGTGCGGAGTTTGCATGTTCTCCCCGATCCCGCGTGGGTTTTCTCCGGGCACTCCGGTTTCCTCCCACATCCCCAAAAAACATGCTTGGTAGGCCGATTGATCACTCCAAATTGTCCCTAGGTGTGAGTGCGAGTGCGAATGGTTGTTTGTCTCTGTGTGCCCTGCGATTGGCTGGCAACCGGTTCAGGGTGTCCCCCGCCTACTGCCCGATGACGGCTGGGATAGGCTCCAGCACGCCCGCGACCCCCGTGGGGACTAAGCGGTTCAGAAAATGGATGGATGGATGGATGGATGGGTGCTAGCTTGTTTTTTGGCTTTTTGTAGACACTAGTTGTGAAAGGAGGAGCTCAAGAGAAATGAAAGAAATAAGAATACAGTATAGATGACTTGACATGACGAGTCATTTTATGTCACGTTTTAAGAGTCTATAGTTGTTTTGTAATTTTTACGGTAATTAACATTTTTCCTTGTTTTAACTTACTTAAAATGTGGATGCTAATTTATAATGATCATTTAGGACCACGTCTCAAAATCAGTCAGACGTTCAATCTTGAGGCGTCATAATGCTTCATGTCTCCCGTAGAGTGAGGGAAGAGGCGGAGCTTTCCGATGCTTCACAGAAAGTTCAATAGAGTTACCGTGTTTTCTGCACTATAAGGCGCACCTAAAAACCTCCAATTTTCTCAAAAGCCAACAGTGCGCCTTATAATCCGGTGCGCCTTATATGTGGACCAATATGGATTCGTGGATGAGGACTAACTTATTAAAGTAAGCTTTACGTGTTTATTTTGTGTGTTGTGTGATATTAACGTTTGAGCAACATTGAGTTATTGATATATTGTTATTGTTTTCACTATTTTGAGTGTTACTATATTGTGATTGCATTAACGTTTGAGCAACATTGAGTTATTTATTGTATGCGCCTTATAATCCGGTGCACCTTATATATGGACAAAGTTTTAAAATGGGCCATTCATTGAAGGCGCGCCTTATAATCCGGTGTGCCTTATAGTGCGGAAAATACGGTATTACTATGTTCATGAAGACTCGTTCTGAAGAGATTTTCATCCCTTTATAGCAGTGGTTCTTAACCTGGGTTCGATCGAACCCTAGGGGTTCGGTGAGTCGGTCTCAGGGGTTCGACAGAGCCTCCACTGAGGAGGTCCGAACAAACCTGTTTTATCGTGTAGCTTCTGATTTGCCAGTATGTAATGTGTTGCGAGTTCATGCATTGTGTT
This sequence comes from Syngnathus scovelli, assembly GCF_024217435.2. NCBI lineage: Eukaryota > Metazoa > Chordata > Actinopteri > Syngnathiformes > Syngnathidae > Syngnathus > Syngnathus scovelli. Next base: position 12,442,259 of record NC_090855.1, read on the forward strand.
GGTTTTGTTCTTTGAATAAGGTGATGTTCATGCACAGCTCATTTTGTGCATTAGTAAAAAACATCTATGTCTTGAATTTAAAAAAATAATTTTTCACTAACGAGGGGTTCGGTGAAGGCGCATATGAAACTAGTGGGGTTCGGTACCGCCAACAAGGTTAAGAACCACTGCTTTAGAGATTGTAAAAATCACAGAATGGGCCAAACTGCTGCTTGCTGTGAAGTGACTCACAGTGAGTGAGA